>NW_027121418.1:0-49515 GCF_030686945.1 Centruroides vittatus | reverse complement strand
TGTCCCCATTCAGTCGCAGCGAGAGGCGATAGCGCGTCCCGACTCCCGTCCGTATGTCACTCTACTTAAACCGTGAAGTAAAATAAAATGACTCACGTGATTAATTGTATTCTGACCTTTCTCGAATTTGCCAATTTCGTTGCCCGTTCGAATTTGTAAATAATTTGTTTTCGTCTTTCTTGAAATTCTCTGATCTCTGTTTTCATTGGCATTTTTCGAATTCCTCATTTCTATTTTGGATTTTGTTTTTTTCCTTATTTCTTCTTATATTTTATCCTAATCTTTCCAAAAGAACATAGAATGGAATGATTTTAATTGACGGAAATTGTTTAAAGAAGATTCGATGAGGACGAGTTAAACAATGGTTTAATTTCATTGTTAATCTTACAAGAATTGTTTAAACATTGCATTGCAACAATGACGTCATGAATGACGTCGATCGGCGTTTACTCTTATAATTTGTACAAAGTTTAGATTTTTTAGAAATAAAATATTATATTTTATTTATATAAGTTTAAATGACACGGATAACTTCAAGGGATCATTATTTATTGTTAATCGGTATCGGGTCGTATTGTACTGTACAGTTTATCGTGGAGGCGAAATATTAAAATGATAAAATTGATCATTAAAATATTGAAAATACAACAATTTAATCGTTGTTTTAAATGAATAAAAAAAACCAGACATATTTTTGATCGAATAAAAAATTTTCCGTTCTCTTTCTTTGAGTAATCTGAAATTTTTCTGAATTTTCATTTTCTTCAGTCTCAATTTTCTGCGTAAAACATAGAAATCCTGAGCTGTCGGGCCTAATTCAAGACGTATGGCATGAATCTATTTTCAATTATATGTTGTTTTTAAAGTTTCCGTGTATATCCTTGTGTGGACCCGAAAAAGCCGAAACAACGCGTTATAAAGGAATTTTATAAAATGATTACGTGCATTGGTATAAAGACGTGGAAACGTCGCGTCCGTATAAAGAAATGTTTGATCTAACAAGAAAAAAAGAGAGTAATTCTCGTATTTAAATGTTACTGGGAAAGTTGAGCAACTCGTTGCTGGTTTATCTAATAAAGAAATGTTACAATTCTCGAGACAACACTGTGAAGATGATTTAATTCGTTATTAATCAAGACTGAACTGATGGAATAAGGGAATGCATGCAGTAACGACCTTCCAAGGGAATGCCTTTTGGATGTTTCGCATGTTTAAGCACACCACAGGTACAGTCAATTTTTGGGATGAAATTCTGGTCCTCAAATTTGACTACGCTAGGAATGAATTTGGTTCCGAATGCAACATACATGTAGAATTTTTTAAATAACATATAATTAATATAAAGGCGGAATTGGTTTCAGATTACATTACGTTAAAATTGAGTGGCAACAGATTTATATGGTGTATAGCTACATAGAATTTTCCAAATTTTCATGTCTAGTACCTAAATAGGAGCCAATTTCCTATAAAAAGTCTTCCATGAGAACCTTACCATTGGCAGATTTCCCACTTGCTAAGCTGTCTTATCTCATCAAAACAAAACAATTTGTGTGAATATATGTGTACTGTCAAACCTCGATATAGCGCTTCTTAAGTATTATTACACTTTAGAGCCAAATCAAACAAACGATGGCGCTAAATCGAAAATTTACTGAAAATTTTGATTAAATTTGTTACTCTGAATAAAGAAATTTCAAAGAGAATGTAGATTTAAGCCAGTCGCGTGGATAGGGCCGTATCATCGCATAGACAAATGTCTAGGGCCCGGTATTTTGAAGGGCCCGGTCAAACTGTCTAGTTTGAAAAGATTTATAAACAAGATAGTTTACTTTTCTGAATTTTTAAATAAAGTTTATTCATATTTATATACTTACTTTTTTAAAACTATGTTGGCCTTTACTTAAATTATCTTTTTCATTATTCAATTTACCTTTCATGGGTGAAATATTACATTATTTAAATATTAACCAAAAAGGTTAAATTAAACAATATTTTAAGGTAATATTGTTATTGTATAACAACTTTTGTTAGACATTTAATAAAAATAAATTTCAATTTTTTTAAATTTATAAACAAACTGTTCAAACTTTTTCTAGAAAAACTAAAATTTATTGTTGTATATTAAATATATTTTATTAATAAAAATTTAAGATTTGTTTTAGTTTTTCACATTATTTAGTCTTGCTTTATTTATTGTTTTATATTTTTTGTGTGCTCTATTTCTTGTGGGGAGAGGAAGGGGACCCGGTAAGAAGAAAATGTCTAGGGACCCAAAGTGGGTTAATCCGGCCCTGAGCGTGGAGTTTTTCCGGGTTTTCTTTACTTGTCTAATACTAACATTAGGGATTTAGGAATTAAAGTGAATTTAAGTTGTTGTGTTAAGACGCCATTTTCTTACACGCTATTCGCTTGTGCCAGTAAATATAGGTGGCGTATGAGTCGACCAAAATGGCTGCCACAAAGGGTATAGCGTGCTTGACAATGTACGAGAGTTACTTGTGTGTTTTCTTTTTAATAACTTTTCTCTTTGTAGTCAACACGTTTTATTCGCATTTGTATCCGACATTAATCCTAGTTGATTTCGTAGTTGTTTAAGTCACGATGATTACACTTTGTGACATTTTAGAATATGTGGCTGATCGAAAAAGATGTCTTACAGAAGGAGAGGAAATACTAAAACTGATAACTTCACATCTATCCAGCTCTTTCTCAGCAAACAATTCACTTCAGTTTCACCACAGCTAATTTTCTGAGCTTAAAAATTCTTTTATACGAATGTTTTCATTCTATCTAGTATAGGCCATCATCAGGTTTAATATTATAAATGTTCCAAAATGGAACGTACCGTTTTCGAATATTTTACATATTTAAAATTCAAAAAAAATAATTTAACTTTAAAATAAATTGAAAGAAGTGTGTATATTAAATAAATAAATAAACAAATAAAACAGAAAACAAAGCTAAGTAGAAAGAAATGATTTAAGGGTTTTTAAGTGCCATTCTTTTTTTCTATTATGTATTTCCACGCTGTTGGAAGCGCATTAGCATCCATAGCATATAGGCAACGATTTTTCATTTTACTTTTATAAATTTCCACTTTTTCCATCTCCAACGCAATGGATGGAGAGTGCACCGTTTAAATGACTTTAGCCTCTTCCCATTTTACAATCGTTCCTTCAGTCTGTGCCATAATTGCTAATAGTGTTCGTGTCCTTTGTCGAAATTGTATGTATGTTCTCGCAGACGTACAGCCAGGTTTCTTCTAGTCACACCCACATAATCTTTTTCGATTCCTAACTGTTGATTTTCAAATGGAATTTTATATACCCCAGCTTTATCTTCCTTTTTTACGTTGTCTTTATCGTTCCGTAGCAAGCTACAGATATTAGGTGCTATTTTATAGATCATTCTCGATTTTTATAAGAAAAAGCATCTGATACAACGTTGACAAACGACACAACAACACAATATTATCAATTATAGTACAGACTGAAGGAACGATTGTAAAATGGGAAGAGGCTAAAGTCATTTAAACGGTGCACTCTCCATCGTGTTGGAGATGAAAAAGGTGGAAATTTATAAAAGTAAAATGAAAAACCGTTGCCTAAATGCTATGGCTGCTAATGAGCTACCAACAGTGTGGAAATATATACTGTAATAGAAAAAAGAATGGCACTTAAAAACCCTTAAATCATTTCTTTCTACTTAGCTTTGTTTTCTGTTTTATTTGTTTATTTATTTATTTAATATGCACATTTCTTTCAATTTATTTTAAAGTTAAATTATTTTTTTGAATTTTAAATGTGTAAAATATTCGAAAACGGTATGTTCCATTTTTATTTTTTTTTTTTTTTAACTCTTTCCGCCTGTGGGCACTAAGAGGCCTTTTTAGTAGTCCATTACGGGTTCGGCCAGGCCCACAATGAGCACCGGTGGTGAGGGACGGGCCCGACATATCCGAACGGACCACCCCCCGAAAAATTCCTGGGGATTATTCGACCCGCTCGGATTCGATTCCCGGGTCCCCCAGAGCGGTAGGCTGCCACCTTTACCGCTCGGCCATCGGCCGTCGGTATGTTCCATTTTGAAACAGTTATAATATTAAACCAGACGATGGCCTATATTAGATAGGGTGACACTTTCTATTCTGACAAACTACTTTATACCCATAGTAGCCGCCATTATGTAGTTTGCGCTAATACTGCTAGGTGTCAGATCTATCGTTGGCACAAGCGAATAGTCTGTCTAAGGAAAGAATGGACTTGGGTATTAACCAATGAGCATCAGCCATTAATCGCTTAGTTGTGGAACGTCACTTCCGGTTTTTTTTCGTTTGTTAAACACGTAACCACCATTATAAACAGTATTATGAGAGCATCACGTTCTGGTATTAACGCTATAAAATATTAACGTAATTAACGAAAAAGTCGTTATGCCTTCTAGTGAGAGAAAATAAAATGAAATTTGCAAATTGCCCGACGTATTAAGTGCTGATATCATTAGGGAATATGCTGATTGTTTTAGCTGAAGGAATATCACGCTCTCAAGTTGATTCTTTCCATAGACAGACTGTAGATACTTCCTGCAAGAACTTAAATCCAGGTTAATGGACAAGCCGGCCAGGATTGTGCGGTAGATTTTCTCAGTATGATGCAAGTCTTCGAAATGCCGCCTCTCTGCATCATAGCACGGCACGGCCCTAAAGCCGGCCCAAAATAGTTCGCAGCTATCCATGGACAAATAATAAGGTTGCTCAGGTACTGTATTCTTATATTGATGCTTCTGTTTCTGGCATTAGCAAGTCTATACTTATTTTGCTTATACTTTCTCGGCTGTTATGTATACATAACAAGTTAAAGTATTGGAATCATATCAAATTTGACCCTTCGAATTTTTGCAAATCTCCATGTTTTGAGATCTCCTGAACCCAAAAAAGTCAAGAAAGCGGAAAAGGGTTTTTAGATATGTATGTATGTTTGTGTTCGGGTCTATTTCGTTTAATATCTCAGGATGGAGTAATGATTAAGAAATGAAATTTGGCACGGTAGCTTGTATAAAGGAGCATTGGTGTTATTAAATTTCGATGTTAATTAAAGATCGAGAGGATGAAGAGATACAGGGGGGAATCATGCGTCATATCTAGAGAGGGGTCGGACTTAATAAGGATTTTACTACTTTTTAACAATTAAAAATTGTTTTTATAAAACTCATCTCTACCCTCAAAATTAAGCGTTTTTCCATTTTATTACAATTAATACTATAAACAGTTTTTATGATAAAATCTCATAATAGCCAGGATAATTAGGTAACTCGTGGCTAGATTTTTAATTCATTTAAAAGTGATGTTCTCTTTTGTTTGTGCTTCTTTGATGTTTCTCATTACATCCATTAACGTGGAAGTTCGTAATCCATTAGTGTGCAAATGATATCGTGCAACACTGGTGTATTCGTGAATTAAAAAGTGTCAGGATTCTAACCGGCGCCCCGAGATTGAATCGCCACCGTCTATGGAGTTCTGTATAGGCAGAGCGCAACTTTGTGGTGCAATAACTACAAAACGGCTTAAATGAGCCAAAAATGATTTACATATTCATAATCAGCGCAAAAAGCTGTGCAAGAAGTAATTTTCTCAGTTTTTTGGCCGAAGTACACAGTCTAAAGTCCAACCTAGATGTTCACAAAGTAAAAAGCTTCATCCTGCTTATAAAAAAAGTACTAAGGCACCGCCCTGGTACGTCCTAGCATGACTGAAGCGCTGGTATAACACCAATATGTAATTTAACCGGTTGTTATATTAAAGTAATCTTATTATAAGCGGATAGAATATCGTTTCCTTTTCTCAACAGAAGAGGAAAACCGGTTGCGGATACAGGTCGATGACATTATAAATGTATAATTTGAAAGTTTGTTATTCAAGCATCGGTGGTTCAGTGGTAGAATGCACGCGGGCGGCCCGGGTTCGATTCCTGGCCGATGCAGTTTTATTTTGCACAAGCGCACATGCACAACAATTTTGACTACAGACAGATTTGGATCGGTCTTCGCGAATTTTTTGCTGGAGATATTTCTGTAAACTTTTAATTTCTTTGTTACTAATTGGAAAAATATTAGTCCTCTAATTTATTACCGGTAATACGAACACAAAATTAGCGGGCGCGCGAAAACAGTTTAAGCAATGTTTTTACGAACATCGGGTATGAACACGTGTTTAAAATGAAAAAAAAAATGGCCGCCGTTTACAGGGTGTGTAATTGTTGGGAGTCGGCCGTTATTATACAATATGTTCAATTATGTTTATATTATTAAATGATTTCCTTAAATGTTTAAGGAAGTAATTTAAATATTGTTAAAACAATATAATATAACATCACGAAATTTATAAGCTTCTTTGTGATTATGTAATCAAGGCTCAAGTGAAATGAAATAAGGCCCGTAATAAATGTCAGGCCTCATCCATAAAAATGTATGATTAAAATCAATATAGAAAGCTCTGTTTTGCAACTTTACACCACTTTCTTACATAAAAGACTAAATTTTAAAATGACATGAAATTTTTCGCAAGAATTTGTTAAATTATATTTCACATATAATATGGTTTTCAAAGTCTCAATACTTAATTGTGATTTATCAGATGTCCACACTTTATTTACTGTAGAAAAAACGCTTTCAGTCGCGGCATTAGTTCCTGGTAAGGACAGCGCGTATTCTACGATTTTTAATGCATTAATGTATAGAACATAGTTTGTTTCAAAATAATGAAATACAGTAAGACCCCGCTTAACGCGGGGGATGCGTTTCTAGACGACAAAGTGAAAGGCCGGATGGTCGAGCGGTCAAGGTGCAGCCTACCGCTCTGGGGACCCGGGTTCGATCCCGACGGGTCGAAAAATCCCCAGAAATTTTTCGGGGGGTGGTCCGTCCGGATATGTCGGGCCCCGTCCCTCACCACCCGGTCGACCATTGTGGGCCTGGCCGAACCCATAATGGCTTGCAGAAAGAGGCCCTCTTAGTGCCCACAGGGTGGAAAGAGTTAAAAAAACAGACGACAAAGCGCTAAACGAAACAGTGTTAAACGAGGTCATTTTAACATAAAGTAAATAGGGATAGGAGAACACGCGACCAAAAATAAACAAACTTTACTTTAAGTTATTTTTATATTAATTTTTTATAATAATATATGTTAAATAACACATAAACATGCAGACAGAAATGTAAAGTTGTGACGAAGGTCCAGACTTTTCTGAAATTCTTGTTTTGTTTTGTTTTTTTTTTTTTTTTGCAATATAAGTCGTAAAGGTTCATTTGTCGCTTTTTCTTTCCTTAAGCAAATGTCGGTAGCAGAAGATCGCACAAAAACGCCCCTTTTATCTTTTGCACTCCTTTCAAAATCTGGATCATTCGCTACAGCAGGGATGGGCAACCTTTTTCTACGTAAGGGCCGTATTTCGAAACTTTTGAACTGACGCGGGCCGCACACAAGAGAAAAGAGGGGTACTGTCGGTAAATCACAATTCTTTATTCATATATAATTATAAATTAGCATAGGTATACTTAATATAGCTTCTGGCACTGATCTAAACGTAATATATCGGAAATATTTAGCCAAATATTTGTCACTGCTAGTTTTAAATTCGTTTCCATGTGTCTGTTAGTCGGTTTCTTGTTTTAATTTTTACTAAATTCATTGCAAAAAAACTTTTCACAAATATAAGTTGTAGAAAATAACGTTTGAATTTTTGTTGAATATCTCATTAAGCTGGGAAATTGATATATTTATTCATATTTTATGTCACGCGGGCAGCAAAAAATATTACTACGGGCCGCATGCGGCCCGAGGGCCGCGGGTTTCAAAATCTGGATCATTCGCTACAGTTTGATCAACGATTTTGGTTATCGTTACCAAACTTACTAAGGAAATCTGTAGAGAAATTTTTTGGGTTCTTCGTTTTCAGAATCTTTGTTTTCCAGTTCTACATGAATTCCTAGTTCTGCCAGTTCTTGAAGGTCATCGTTGGTAAGGCTCTCGCCAGAAAGCTGCTGTAACTCCTTATTATCCTGCTCGTTTACATCTCCTAGTCCTGCCGTATCGATTATGTGAGGGTAGGAGATTAATAATTAAAATTAATAATGATGTAGAATTTTTACGACGTAGTGGGAACGTGTCAAAAGGTCAGTGGAAACGAAAAAGACCACCTTCCCCCCTTCCTATTACGACCGACGTTACGATGAGTAACACGGACCGTTATAACCATATAAAGCAACACATTTTATTAGAGTCCTAAGACGACTCTTAACCTTAATCCTTCTGTATTTCTTTCTAAATACCGTATTTTACGGACTATAAGACGCTAGGGACTATAAGAGGCACCTGAATTTTGGAGGCAATTTTTCGAAGAAAAAAGTGCGTCCTATAGTCCGTAAAATACGGTAATAATAATACTAACTTGTATTACTTTTCCTCTGAATTTCCTTAAGTGTCACTTTATTATTATAATTTTTTATTATATAATGCTGTCGAAACCAAAATGAACCCCAGCCCAACCGCTAGCAACGAAAGATTCAAACCGATGTGCTTATTCTCGCTAGTCGCTAGTTTTCTAAGGCCGCAACAGACGAGAGCTTTGCGCTGTGTAACATGCAACGAACAAAATGTTTGCTCGTTTGGACAGCCTGTGAACACGCGCTACTCCGTTGCGGCATCTGCGTGCCTCAAACCATTTTCTGTCGGTCTTTACCACGAACACAAAGAGTTTTGTCGGCGCAGCATTCTTTATTTCGGATGCTCACGCACACCTTGGTACTGATACGTGTGATACAAAATGGTCTTTACGAATCTTAAACATAAGACATAAATTTATGACACATAATTGACAAAAAATTAAGTTTTCCAAAACTCGGGACTTTTTTTAAGATACCGCGGGACGCGGGACAAATTGTTAAAAATCGGGACTGTTCCGCCAAAAGCGGGACGTCTGGTCACCTTACACAAATAATCTGCCTTCCGGAAGACTTTCTATGGGAAACTATTTACGTGTCAGACATGAAATACAGTACAACCATGTGGCCCCCGTTAGTCAGATGCGAACCCACGACCACTATCAGTGTTCGGTAGTCGCGAGTTCTGGTTTAACGGGTTACCAGAGTATTGTATACATTAAATTCTTAAAATAACTGTGCAATGAAGACTTGTGGGTGCCGCTCCTTATTTGTTTTCAAATTTGAATTTCAACAATTTAATTTTATACAATAATTTTCGTTTCTTGTGTCGGTGATAAATTCTGGCATGAAAAACATGTAACAAATTAATCGTTATATAAAAATATTTAATAATATTTATATTACATAAAATAATTTATGGCACTAATGTTTATATGGTTTATAGCAAAATGGCTGAATTTAGAAGATTGGTTACATTAATAATCATATTTTTAATTTATAACAATTTAATAAAAAATAATGTTAGTTTTATAATTAAAATTATAACAATATATTAATGCTTTATTTGTTTGAAGAAAGAATTTAGTTCGTTGGGTGAAGAGAATTTGTCACGGGTTTCGTCCAAAAACGTCATAATTTCTTCGAGATTCTCGTCGCGATGTTGCTGAAGTGGGTTAAGAGGATAATCGGGAATTTCCACAACAAATATCATGTAAATTATGCTCATCACTAATGCGATCATATGAAAAATCGTATACAAGTTATTGAAGAGTAATCTCGGTCTAACCACTTGGAATTCTGAAAAAGTAATACAAATTTGTTAAACCGATTTTTAAATGTATTTTAAGAAAATCTGTAAGTATAATTAATTAAGAGTCAACTTTAAAAAAAAACAGCTTTTATGATTACTTTTTTTGAAAACATTCTTAAAGGGTAATTGGTGAGTAAGACAATATAACACCTGGAGCGATCTGACAAGGGAGGGTGCCTCCTGGGAGAACTTTCTACAGAAATCTGACCTCTATTTGGGTGTTAGACACGTGAAGAAAACCGTGGTCAGGTAAGGCGCAAACCTGCGACCAGTGTTCAGTAGTTTTATTCATTTGGTCAATGTGTAAACCACTCGTAAGCAGAACGTCGCAAGCGAACGAGCTAATCTACCATCAAAAACTACCCAGGTTTATGAAACTCTTGCTCCGGCCCCTCTCATTCCCAAATAGTCTCACTTAGCGCGTACAAGGAAGATTAAACAAAAATAGAAAGGCTGAGAATCAGATGGCCGAGTGCTTAGGGTGGCAGGGAAAATGAGATCAAGTTTAAACGGGACAAAAAATTCCTGAGATTTTTCTACCCATTCAAACTTGCCAGGATACGGATTTGTCGGATCCCGCCGTGAATCTCACTACCCGGTCGCCCCATTGTGGGCCTGGCCGAACCCATAATGGGCCTTCTAAAAGAGGCCCTCTTAGTGCCCACAGGGCGGAAAGAGTTAAAAAAAAAAAAAAAAAATACCCCGGCCGCCGCACTGTGGGCCTGGACGAAGCCATAACGAGTTTGCTAATAAGGTTCTCTTAGTATCCACGGGGAAAGAACTAAAAGAGGATATTAAGGAAAAATCCTGATCCGAGTGTTATTCTTCACGTCATCTTTGATCTTCGTACTCAAAGATTTCCTATGAATTCTACTCAATGATATTTTTGTAAGTTGTTCGTTAGAGTTCTTAATAGTTGGCCAAAAATATTTCCAATCTCTTCATGTAAATTCCAAATGGAATTTTCGATAGCAATTTTTATTTGGAATTGAATCCATTTGGATAAAGAAATAAAATGAAAAATCATTTTGTTTAGTGCGATCTGCAGAATAAGGTAATTAGATTGGTTTTATTGATGTACGGCAATGCGACACAAGGGCGATCTTCCGAGGGGGAGTGCTTCCCGGGAGTCTTTTATGGGAAACTGGCCCCTATTTAGGATATTACTAACGTGAAGAAAACCCGGAAAACTCCACTGTTGGCCAGGCGCGAACCCACGACTAACTACTAGTTCAGTGGTTTTATCCACTCGGCCAAAAAATAATTTGAAAGTAAAATCCTTGTTTTATATGACTGAATAAAATACACTAAATAATCTCTAGACGGCCAGATGGCTGAGATTAGCGAAGATGCAGCCGAAGTTTTCAACGCGAAAACGTGAACGTCCGACGTTCACGTTTTCGCGTTGAAAACTTCGACCGCAACCTCGCTATTGTTTAGCATCCACCTACCACTCTGGACGATCGGGATCGAGTCGAAGCGAGTAACTTCCCAAGATTTTTCAAGGCGACCTGTCGTGGATATGTCGGACCCCGTCTCTCTTCACCCAACCGTCCATACTGTGGGCCTGGCTGAACCCGAAATGGGTATAAAAAACCTCAGTACCCATAGGACGAAGTTGATGGAATACCAAAATGAAACATATGGCAATGTGCCAATGAGGGGTGCCTCCCGAGAGAACTATCTATGCAAAACTTGTCCTATTTAAGTGTTAATGACATCGAACGTCGACGACAGGTTCGACCAGTCAGTCATTTTAATTGTCAGGGTCAAAAGATGCGATTGGTGGGAGTCGACATTGACGTTCGATGTCGCCTTAATTTTTCTGTTGATATTCATCCGCCTTTAAACACGTGAAGGAAACCTAGAAAACTCCAATTCACCAGCCTATTGGTCATGCGCGTCACACACTAGAAGTTGGTCATACCAACTTCTAGTGTTTAATGGTTTTATACTGCAGGAGAAGCCGAACAGAGTATTTTACGCTAAAACGAAAAATACATAAAATTGTGGCTAATATCCTTTAAGCTCCTTAGTAAAAAGGTTTCTTTATAAGAGTTATTTCAATATTATGCATTTTCATTAGTCGAACTTCTATTTTCACTTTCGTCGCTCTGAGTAACAGGATTGAAAAATGTCGAAATTTCAATTCAAAATTGTTCGTGTGGCAGCGATAAATGATAAAAGCAAAGAAATTCGCACGTTACTTAATAATAATTCTTGTTTTTCGTTATTACGCATCGCTAATTGATATAATTTGACATTGATAGACAAAAGTTTATTAAATCTTTCGTTTATTTTATAATTTTGAGGTCAATCGCGAAGCCGCTTGAGAAAATATTCCAGATAAACCTTTATCACTGGGTGGCAATACGAATTCGTATTGATCTTTCCATAGAAGGGTTTGATCCTTTCTGTAAGACATTAATTTATTGATATTGTAACGAATTAGCTAATACTAAAAAAATTGGTGTACCTTAAAAATAGTGTTCTATCGTTATGAAACATGGCATACGCGACGGTATGTTAAGATATGAATACGATTAAATATTCACTGCAACAGGATTTTTAATTAGTGCGAAATTACTAAATAGGCAAGTGATTAGAGGTGGTTTTTACTACGTACTAGTACGTAGTAAAAACCACCCCTGTTGGCCTGTTGGCAATACGAGCCAAAATATGGCGCGGCATGGAGTCAAACAATAGTCTAATCGTCTTTTCAGATTCCGTCAGATAACCTACAATTGTCTGGCATTATCAAGCTGAATAATAGCCGTAGAAGGCGTGACATCGCGGGCAGTACAATTGGCTGCAAAATGCCGACGTGGTGTATCTTGTAGCAATGAAATGACTGCACAGATTGTAATTCCAGGTGTGATGCCATTCTGCCGCTCGACTACTGCAGCTGTATTGAAGTGACGACCACGCCTCTTCTATACACGGATACGATGTTCATCTGTGCCCAGCATTTCCGGATCGGCACCATTTCAGATGCACTGCCCGTGATCGGTGATCAATGGCTAAACATCTTAGGGAACTACGGGATGAAGTTCCGCCTCTTACAGGCGTTGCCGAATGGTACCTTTTATACTACTAGCTGTATAGAGGAAGTTCCTGTGGATGAAAGACGGAACACTATTGATATTGTAATGGCTGCTCTCCTAATTGCACGATCCATTCGAGCGCTTGTCACTCTGGTCCGGATCCTTTGCGATGACAGTACGCGTCTTCCTGGACCCACTGCTGCCATCATTATATATATGTATTTTAACTCTTTCCGCTCTGTGGGCCGTAAGAGGGCCTCTTTAAGCAAACACATTATGGGTTCGGCCAGCCCACAATGGGGCGGCCGGGTGGTGAGGGACGGGGCCCGACATATCCGGACGGACCGCCCCCCGAAAAATTCCTGGGGATTTTTCGACCCGTCGGGATCGAACCCGGGACCCCCAGAGCGGTAGGCTGCCACCTTGACCGCTTGGCCATCCGTCATCATACTGTCACATAATAACGAGGTTGCGGCCGAAGTTTTAAATGCGAAAACGTGTACGGATGTTCAGCGCCACTTTCCTGTAAGCCTAGAAGTTTAACAATGGTGTTTGGAATGTCGAGCATGATTCCACTGACTTTCCAAATACCATTGTCAAACTTCTAGGCTTACAGGAAAGCGGCGCCGAACGTCCGACGAACACGTTTTCGCGTTTAAAACTTCGGCCTCAACCTCGCTAATGTCTACCAAGATGTCGACCGATACGTCTGTGTAACTACTTGGCTTTTAAGCCTATGATGTGACCGCTCTCAAATTGCTTAATTCAGCCTACTAGCAACGGTGACGATGCTGAGGAATCTTCACAGAGCACTTAACATAAACAGCAAACCTCGTGAAATCTGTCCTTCAGTGTGAACGGCACTCCTTATATGAACCCGAGAATGTGCTTTTCTGTTACGCTCTCGAAATGTCAGGTGCGCTCATTGATAAAGGTTTTAATCACTTGCCTATGTAGCCAAATGGCATTTGCACAGAGTTTCGTGGTGGCTCTCTCTTTTTTTAAGTGCGCCGATTTTTTATACAAAAAAAGTGTATATTAAATGTAAAATTTTATCACAATCAGCTAAATTATATTAAATTGCATTGAAAAATTCTTCGAGAGCTTCAGATTATAGAAAAATTTGCTACCATACGAACGTAATATTCGCTACATAACATGTTCATGCACATTTTGAAGTATCAAATTTCAGCACTTTAAGTCTAAAATACCAACAGATGCCTCTATAGCAGTTTCAGCCCGGTTTTCATTACATCCCATGATGTTCCTAGGAGTGTCGCAAGAATCTTTCATATTTAAATAAATTATTGGGTATCCGACATACCCGATACACTAAATTATGCCAAGGAAACGGCTTCAAACTGAAAGCTAAAACCGCCGATTTATATATTTAACTGAAGACTTTTCCAATTAACCAAATAACGCGTACAATAGATTTACATTAAAAATTATAAGTATTACATGAAACAAATGTTTACGCATACCTGAATGTCGTCTTATGATATAGAATCTTCGCTTCGTGTTTGCAGCATTTCATGTTGCCAGTAACAAATAAATTCGACATTCGAGAGAAATTAATAATTACCCCACCCAATGTGATCTTCGTAACGAAGAAATTGCTTAAACTAGCGATAATTTCAACACATTCCTATGATGTTAACATTTGTTACTTCTAATTTCATCTAATTCGTTTATGATTTTGGATGTTATTCCACAGCTGGTGACTCTCGATCAGTTTAAACACCTCTGCGTTCACGTGTAACAATTATATTCCGCCCTACCCACTCAAAATTCCTACAAGCTACCCACATCTCGGGTATCCGGGTGATCTTCCTGTTATTATGTGAGCCCTATTTATTTTTTTTGTCTATTTCTTGGTACCTGTACATCCTGTATATACTACATACAGGACTGTTCGGTTTCTTTTTTTTATACCGGGGCCTAAAAAGGTAAGTGGCCTAACTCTGAACTTCTGGTAAGAGGCCTTGCATTAGATTTTTTTCACTTGACTCTTCGCATGTAGACGTGCATATAGACACATACATTCGTGTTTATTCAATAAATTATTCACGTGTAAATAAGACAGAGTTTTTAATTATTTAAAAGTTGTATTCAAAATACTTTCCATGATTTTGCGAAATTGCAAACAGCATTCTCCTATATGAAGGAGAATTTAATTAAGCTATAAAAGAATGAATCAATAAAGTTTAAAAATTCTAAAATCAAAAAAATCGACGAATTAAATTCAAAAATAGAAGAAGAGGACCAGAAAGACGAGCCACGAAATGCCGAAGCCTCCAGAAAATTTATTTTTGGCATCCTATTTATACAAAATTTAACATTCTATATTTCATGAGAAGCTTACTATAAAAACTGTTCTTATACGTTACTTAATAAACATCTGCTTTAGACGATTCATATTTAAGTGAAGGAATGTACTCAGTCACATTTTAAATAATCATTCCTAATCTGTTATTTGATACTCCCCTTTAATATTTTGAAAAATTGTGAAATTGCCAAGGACACACTGAAGAGTGACACGCACTCGTTGGAGTGGATTGATGGGATGAAGTAACGCAACATGCGAGCGGTCAGCCAAGGAGGTACCTCACAGGAAGATTTTCTACGGAAAATTTTTCCCTTTGTAAGTGGTACAGTACCTGTACATGCAAAGAAATCCTGGAAAATTCCACGGGTTAGTGAGGAACGAACCCGCGACTAGTTTTCGGCGGTTTTATCCTCTCGGTCACTGGTGGACCACAATCGTTGGTAAATGCTAAAAATGTCTCATAGTGGATTACATTCCTCACATACGTTCTCACCTTATATTTAATTTAAATAAAAATAATTATGTTTAAAAAATTAAATTACAAAAGTCAGCAATTATAAATTAAATGATTTTATTAAGAAGAATAAATTACATAAAATTCGACATTTTAGTTATTATATATCTCGTATTTTCTTCGGAATCCTCTCAATATCACATTTTACCCTGGAAACAAAATTACGAATAGTAAATATTAGACTTATATACCAGAATCTACAAGTATTTTATGTTTAAATTTCATAAAAGTTAACCGGATAACAACGGGCTTTTATAATTTAGGTGTTTTGCGAGTAGCAATACGAATATGGTGTCACGAGTTGGTGCCATGCGACACCCCCACGTGTTGAAGTGTCACGAACGGGTGGAACACGACACCCTCACGTGTTACCAATTGGCATAACTAGAGACCCAATAATTGAGGGCTCGTTTTATAACAAATTTCAAAAATAGAACTATTATAAAAGGGGCATTATATAGAGCGTATATACGGAAGACACAAAATTATATTATGGTCCATATATTGAATAGTATGATCTATTTATGAAATATACAATTGATTCTACGTTAATAATGTTAAAAAAAAAAAAAAAACAATTAGCCGATGAGCTTACCGGATATTTAATCAAATGTCAATGTTTAGTAAACAGCATCCATTGATTCTTGCCAAAATTTCTTCCGGAAGCCACCGTTTCTTTGGGCGGATAACTGCCAACCGGTGGATAGGGCAAGGGAAGAAGAGGTAACGGAGAAAGGGGAGATTCTAATAAGTAAAACGTTGCTATCGCTCCTACGGATAACGAGAGCAGTAACAAAGCAGGAGACGAAGTTTTTATGATGGCCCTCCTCAATCCTGAAATTAAGAGGTGGATATCACGCAATATCGAACCACTGGCAACGTGCAGAGTAACTTTAGATTCATATCACTCATCTTGTATAAAAAATTTTATGGTTAGAGTACTTAATATATATTATTTTCGAACCTTTCTTTAGTTTCGATTGATGAAAGACCGATTTTTTAAAAATACAACTTTAAATGGAAAAAATTCGTGCAATACAAATAGCGTGAGATACATAAAACACTAATAAAATATGCTAAGAGTTAGCGTTAAAAAAACTTACTCGATTCTCTAGCGGTCTTATCAATTTCTTGGTTGCGATTGTCCAAACAAAAATGAGGTACGACCAAAACAAGAGCGATCAAAAAGCGGGAGACATTCATGATGAGCGTTTCGCAGCACCTAAGGTCGTCACACCTGAGTCAACGACCCTACCTGCTTTTCCGTATTTATTCTGAACTTGAACTTCCGTTGTTTCTGGCCTACGCTAAATGACGGGTTACGTCGTTTAGTGTAGGTGTAAGCGTAGACTCTACGCCTTACCTCTGCTTAAACTTTACACCAATATATTCTTATACTTACAAATAAAGTAGATTTTTAAATGTCTTAATGTATATGTCTCGTCTAATTTCAGATATATATTAGTTTCTACACGTTAAAAAGTTTTAAACGAACGCAGGTCATGATGTACCCTTAATTTGGAACCACAGATTGAAGACCGATTTAAACTCAAAGGGGCCTTTCATCTGTACATAAGAGTTCTACTTGTACTCTAGAAATTCGATTCATGAATTGAAATATATATCAATACATTAATTTTTCTACGTGTGTAGTAACTAGATACAGGTATACAGCATGATGCTTCTCTTTACTGCTATGGCACTCTGCTTTTCCTTCATATCACAACGTTATGCTAAAGCGAATAACAAAGGACAAAGTATCACACTGAGTGTGCTTGTTCATACACATTAAACCAATAAAAATAATTTTGACAGGCAATGTCAACGGATATAATCAAGATATTTTTACTTTACATGTTATACAATACCACCTTTAAAAAACTAAAGTTTTGTATTTCCCATGTATCAACTGTACTGTTAACAGTATAACCATCTTTGTACTGACAAATAAGCATTATATATAAAGGAATTTGATTCAAATTGACTCGAGTGTTATAAATCCAAAGTTTTATATAAATATGAATACTTGTTAGTGAAGAAATATCAAATTCAAATAATTCAATTCATCAAGTTTGTCACGACCTGTACTTGACTGTGTAGGAAAGTACAAGTCTGGCGAGCTGTACGCGAGTATGCAGATATAAAGATGCCGAAAGAGCATCTTTCAGCATGTGTCTGCCAGTGAGAATATGTCGAGAGACTGGAGCAAGATTGCCTTCGACTTCTCATTTCTACAACTTGCCACCTATTAGTCTACAGATTTTCTTTGTAGGTACTGCTTTTTTATGAAAAGGTTTTCGCATGATGGTTCTGACTTGTATAGGTTATTGGTATAATCTGAGAATAAATCTACAGTATTTTGAATGTGGAAACTATGATATCAGAAACTAAATGGTTTAGGCCAGAATCTTAGAGAGGTGGCACTGACATCGTCTTTTATCATCCCTTTGTAGAAGTAGCAACTCAACAAGTCTTCCAGAACACAATATAAGCATCTAGACCTGTAAATCTATGGGAGTTCCACATTCTGCCACAATATTCATTCTCTCTAAATTTCAACCCTATAGCATGTGGCTTCTCACAAGAAAAACAGAAAAGTGCTATTTCTCCTGCACAGGCAAAAAAAGTTCCATTGCAATGATGTCAGTCACTATTTTAGTTCATTTTTCTCCTAAAATTATCTATTTTTATGATATTGTAATGAGCTCAGACAATGTTCAAAGCACTCATCTTTATAGATCCAGCAAAATTAGAGGGTATTCATTTATCTGGGATCTAACGTCAGATAACAAATTATATTATATCTCATGTTCAATTAAATTAGATATTTTCTAGTTTTTACACCATAGAAATGCTCGTGTAATTCAGTTTATAGAGTTTGCAAATGTTACTCCCCAGCTAGCCAACCAATGATAAGCTTATTGTAAAGATCCACTACAGGCTTTTACAAGTGCTCACAAAAGAGAAAATGAACCCATACAAAAATAATAAAGTATTTAATAAGAAAATAATCTCCAATACTTAGTTATAATTAAAATTAAATATAAAAATAATTCTATTTTGTGCTTAAAATAAATATTTTCTGAACTTAAGTATAAAAGAAAGTTAAAGAGCATAACTGCAGTGTTAAAAAAGAACGTAATTCTCGGACGGTAAAACTTTTTTAATAATGAAACCTACTTGTTTACCCATTTTTTCAAACATTTACTTTCAGTATAAATTTCCAGAATTATAAAAATTGAGCTGGATAAAAAGCAAGAATGAAACACTGACAATATCTTTAAAGAGTTAAGTAAATTTTTATTTCAGTCCCAAAGATCTAGTCTTGTGATATCAAACTTTTCATCTTCTGGTCTGGATAACATTCAATCTACATAAATGGATACGATAGCATTGAGTACAAGCCAGTATGCATCAGTCTCGGCCTCGACCAATGCAGTAATATACAGTTTAACACACTATTACTGAAAGTCTGGCAACCTGACAAGATGGAGGAAGCAGAGAGTCTTACATTAGCATTTGTAGACTTATTTTATCAAAATAACTTTTAATTAATACAGATGAAAAGTAAAAATTTGGTTTTAATAATTGTGAAAATTCGAACCCACCAGAACCAAACTGCTAATAATAAAATATTTTATTGTTTGGTTCCCACAGAGAAAACATGAATCATGAGGAACAACATTCGAATAATGCTGGTTGGTGAAACTGAGAAACGTGACCGAGTCGATAAAAGGGCGACGAGAGCGGGAAAAGGGGTCGGTACGCAGTGTCCCTTGGATAGTGTGTACGCGTCCCGACGTCTAACGAAAGGATACCCGAAGATATCTCAACCCCGTCACAAGATCGACTCGGATTAAGAGGTATGACTTCCCCAAAGTCATGTAAACTCTCCCTCCACGTATCTGAACTTAGGCGACTGTAGCTCGCCCTAATTGTATCTGTTGCTTTAGTCTTAATAAATCGTTGTTGTTGTTATTAGATGTTGTTAATGTCCTTTATTCGAGTATCGCCGCTGCTCTACCGTCGGACCCATCCTCTTCCGCACTCTCACTCGCGTAACACATGAGGCGTAACAAAACCGCACCGCCATCTTGACGTGGGCAGGTCTCACGGACCTGTTAGCCAAGAAAAATGAGGAACGAGACTCCGTCCACCTCCTGGCACCCACATAATGAAACCATTGAGGTGGCCATATCGCTTCATCAGAACTCAACCTATCCACAGCCCAATGAGTGCCATTTGTATCAGTCACTGCACCTAGATTTTAATTCACTGTGGTTCACTGATGCACTATTTTAATGAATACTGGAATGTACTCACTATTTTAAATATGTTTCTAACATTAATTTCTAGTTTCAATGAAACTTTTGAAATTTTGCAAATAATTGCCAATTATTCTTCTATTTCAAAAAGCCTTTTTTTTTTTTTTGTATGATTTTATTATTCACATTGTCATGAAGTCAACAGTCCTTGACTCTAGTCAGTCCTTCCAGTTTTCAAAACATTGTACATCATTTCAATCACGTGACAACAAAACTGAACATACATTAGTTTTGTTTTCTATTGGATCTCTACAAAATCGAAATATTCATTAAATAAAATTATATAAATTTTTCTGTTATATAAATAACTTAAATCAAAATAATTAAAATGATAATGGAATATGGAAAATAAATATAATTTTTAGATCTCGGACAGTACTTCAGTTCTTTCTTGGAGGAGAAAGTAATATTCAACACCATCTGATGAAGTTGTTTCACTCTAAAAAAAATGCTTTAGCTCCTCATAATTATGTAACAGTTCAGTCTTGTTAACAAGTACAGAACTAAATTTTAGTATATTATTATTTGTTTAATAGATCTGTCTAAATTCTTCACAGAAAATAAATTAGTAATTGAAACACTTCAGATAAACATAAATATTAGTCTACTTAAATGGCATCAGTCTTCACAAATGACTTACGGATTTAGACTTGTAGCAGCTCCTAAACTATATGAGATCGTTCCCTTTTACCAAATAATTATAAATTTAAGAGAGATCTTAAGCCAGAATCTGTTTAACTTGTTTGTAAACCGAGCCTTGGTTCTTACGGCTATACTGCAAGGTTAGTATATCAGTAAAATGTATCTGATTAATTTAAAATAGATTTTCTCATGGCATTGTTGTAAGAACAGACATAACACATAACATAAATATGCAAAACAAGCATATTCATAAATTAAAATTAGGAGAAACTACACATTATATGAAAACACTCGACACAACTTTTACATATCTGTAATGATAATTGAGACATCTGTTTATTTCCAATTTTTATCATACAATATTTTACTTAAATATATTTTCCATAACCTTAAAACTGTATATAGTTTGGGCGATTTTCTAAACATAACATTTAACTATCGACAGCCGCAATTAAATAAATTATGATGGAAAAAAATTTAGGATGCTCCGGTAATTTCTAAATTACCCTATTGTTTACTGTCTAAATAAAAATTTTTAAATTGCTATTTCATTAACTAATTTAGCTGCCATTAAATCAATGTTTAAGCATTTTAACAAAAAAATAAACAATTTGTTTTATAATTTAAATAATAAAATAGAAAATGAAGTAAATATTTAGAAACAACATATTACAGATGGAAAGTATATTAATATTGCATATCCAGATAAATTTTTACTACTAATAAATCAATTGTTACTTAAACTAATAACTTTTTCTTGATATAATCTCTTGACTGATGATGATTTTTCATCGAGCTACCACAGGCAACGAGAGCTTGAAGTGGAAGCTGTCATATTTCATCATCCGCAAATCATATATCACATAAATGTCAACAAATCATATACTGCATATAGAAAACTTCAACGTAGGACGATCTACAAAAGAAAAATATTCATTGCAAAACATTACATATGTAATTTATTTTATATTAATCATTATAAAGATGCAAAGATAAATATTAATTGTAAACTTAAAAAAGAATATAGCATCAAAATAATGAAAAATATTTAAAGATATAAGTTAGGCATAGAAATTTCACTGAGAATTAAGAAAATTAAATGCATAAACTGGATATAAATTGGATGATCAATAAACCGTACACATAAACAACTGCAACTGCAGAATAAATTCTTCAACAACAAATGACTTCGACCTTGTTCAAAGGCTTTTGTCAAAACTACACAACACTAACATTAAAGAAGCTTATAGAACATCAGCAGATAGAACAAAGTATACAATTTAAAAAAATATTCTATATTTTTAAAGTTGAAAATTTTTATTTTAAAGAATTTGTATTGGAAATTACAGCTGTTTTGCATCTACTGTTTGTTTCATAATTATCTTCTGAAAACAAAACCATTATTAATTTTAATTATAAGGTAATTATTGCAGTATATTTTAGACTGTAAATACAATAATGTTTTTAATCAATTGTTATCCAAATTTGGAATGATAATGGATATCAAATGGATGAAATTTTAAATGTTATAAGTAGTAATTACCTCTACTTTCAAGTCATAAAATTTTTAAAAAATCATAGAATTATAATCTAAAAAAATTGCTGTTAGCTGGTTTATAATTAGAGTAATTTAGTCTATTGATTGTTTACATAGTTATTAATTTTATACACTACTATTCTGCTACTATACAAGAATTAACACAAGGATTGATATAAATCATTTTAATAGAATGTTAATTTAGAAAAGTCATCCATAAAATCCAATTATTTTTTCATCTAGTGAATAAATACAGGATCTTCCAAAAAAAAACACTACCATTTTAAATGACTAATTATGTTAATTATTATCCAATAACATTATAATGTGCATTAAAACATTGGAAAACAGTCCAAGTTTCACATTTGTCCATTACAATTTTTCAACATGTACACATTGTGTCATGTGACACACGTCCAACTAATATGCAAATTCTTTCTATGCTCGCTACAGCATATCCATTGTCACTCTTACCACTGCAGCCACAATTCTACGGCTCCTGCAGATGAAGTGTTGCACGATGACAAATGAGTCCGATTTTGAAAACTGCAAAACACAAAATGTCTTCTCCGTTGCAAAGTCACCATTTTCATTTATGGTGCTTCCTAGAGGTAGTAGACAGCAAGACATTTGAATGTGGATTGGGAGATAAAACTCTGATGGTTATTCTATTGATTGGTTTATGTCACATACTTCTTAGGTAATAATTAACATAATTAGTACATTTAATACAATTTCCCTAAAATGGAATGTAAGATCTTTGTAATATTTCTAATTATGTTCAATGTTTAAAAAATACTGCTATATTTACACCAGATAGTTTATTACTTTCAACATAATATTTATTTTCAGAAATTTATAATTATTAGGATATTTACAGAATGTTATTTTTGTCATGGGAAAAAAACACAAAATTCTATCTGTTGAAATATATAAAATATTATTTATCGAAATCAGTAATGTTAATATTTCTCTTTCTCGACTAAACAAAATGGTAAATATTGCAGTACTGCATCTGTTCTATAACAACTTTCTCGTTATGTAGAACACCCAAATTCCAGCAGTAACATGCAATATTAATCTGAAAACGTTCATTCTAGTATTAATATTTCATGTTACTGCTGGAATTTGGGCATTCTACTAAGTTAACAACTTTCTAGGATAACTGATCCTAGTGTCTATATAAAGAAGTAAGTATCAAAAAATGTCACAGAACCAATCAGAATCAGAGTTTCATCTAAGATGTATGATCAATATTCTGCAATCACACGAGTCTAATTTTGAAATATTGCAAATGAATTCTGAGAGTGTAATTTAATCTTATAAATTATTTTTTAAAAACTTATGGCAAAAGAATTGATTTTGCTTGTAATTTATGCTTATATATATATATATATATATAGCATTTAGTTATATATTAAATTACTAAAATTACTAATCAACTCTTTTATTACATATATAATTATAAAAAAAATCATTTTAATAATTAATATCACACTGCTGTAGCTTAGATCCAAAGAATATATTTTGAGTTAGATAGAGGTCAAAGATTTTCAAAATTTTCTGCTATATTAAAGCCAATGTTTACTTAATTTATTATTAAATTTAAAAAGTTGATACAGGTATCCTTCACATAACAGAGCATTCCTACAATACAGTTCAAAAATTGGGAAAAACCCCCAAACAACACAGTTTTGTTTGAACATGGTTTGAGAATTGGAGACATCCTCATACAAAATGACACAATTTTTAACACCATCATTCAATATTTTTTTTTTATTCAAGTAAGTATATTTGAAAATTTCACTATTCCAAAATCCATGGGCAATGTTTCATGCCTTTTGCCAGGTTCTCTGTAATTAGAACTGATTATACATTATTTCTTCTTCCTTGTCCTAGCTTCCTATAAACCAGGTATTGCCATTGTTGGTGAGAGTGCTGCAAATGAACCCAAAAGACTGCCAATTTGCTTCATTTTATAGATTAAATTAAAAGTTACTACATAAAAAAATAAAATTTTTAAAGATAGGCAAATGCATGTGTGTGCGAATTCCTTGTAACTCATGCAGTTGTCCAATCCAGATGAAATTTTGGTTATATTCATTTTACGTTCTGATGGAAAGTACAGGCTATTTATTTTGTGGAAATATTAGCTATAAAATGAATGTTTTATTGATTTGGTATTAGTGATTGCACTTACATTGCAGTGACATCAGTGACCTCATTTAGTTCATGCTTGACAAGGGAATTTCCCTTAGTTGCATTTTAAATATTTTGGCAAGTGGCGTATTTTAAACTAACATTAAATTTAAAATTTAAACTTTAAAAAAAGATAGCCGCATAACATCATTTCTATAAGGAATTTTTTTAAAAAATCTTTCTGTAGTGACCATGTGATCTTCTACTATCCAATCAGAAGCAACAATCTAACGCGCCTGTTATTTAAAGTGTTATTCCACTTCTCACTAATGTACAGTACATACAATTTATTTTTGTTTTATTAACATGCAATTAAAAAAACTTACTATTTTGTCAAAAAAAAAAAAACCTAGGGAAAAGCATGAGTAAAATTGATCAGGTAAATTCTAAATCTAAAATAAGAACAACCGAGACCCAGTGGCGTAGCGTAGTGGGGGCGGCCCACCCCGTGCGGCACTTTAAGGGGCGGCAATATTTCACAATAAATAATAATAATACCTAAATAAGGGGGCGGCGAATTTTTCCTCCGCCCCGGGCGGCTGACACCCACGCTACGCCACTGCCGAGACCCCTGAATGGCATGAAGTCCAACTTGAGCAACGTCAAATAAGTATGGCTTTGCCAATGGCTGCAGAGACAGCATCACGACATCAAGTTCAAGTATAAACTACTTAATTTGTAGAAATATTAGCAACTATTCTTGAATTTCTTGAAATATCTACTCTTCTCAATTCTTAAATCTCTACTTTCTCATAAAAAGTATTCCATCATGCTTGACAGAAGAATTTCTAGTATAATATATCTAAGTAAAATTTAAAAGTGTAAAATGTATATTTGTGATATTTTTAATTTTTGAAAATGTAAACACCACCAGCCAAGTTTTAATTTTTATTAGTAATAAATAAAAAACTGAAAATATTTCCTCAATTAAGGTATTCTTTTCTTAATATTATATATCTATATAATAAAATTCTCAATAATCTGCACTTCAAATAATTCAACATAAAAATGGTGTTCTTATTACTCACCTGACATGTTAAACATGGTAAAAATTAATATTGACATCTAAAGCTAAACAAATGCATACTTAACATATAAAAATTGAATATCAATATCAGTTCTCTTACAATACAGGATCTTCTGAAAAGAATGCTACAATTTTGAATTATTGTAATTATGTTAATTATCTGAGAACATTGTATTGTACATTAAAACATTGGAAAACTTTTCAACCTTCACATTTGCTCGTGAAAATTTCTCAATGCATGCACCCTTCTCTCACTCAAATACTCAAATTCTTCCTACACTTCCTCCCATAGCAGCCACAATTCAGCTGTGGAGCAACTCTTATACAGTAGAGAGTCATTAATCCGAATCAATTGGAGACTGGAGTTGTTCGGATTAGTGATTTGTTCGGATAACCGATTATGTACGAAAAAATATATTAACCTGTCCAATGTTCAAATTTTTCTTTGTTGCGTGTCGCTTCGTGTTGAATTTTCGTCAATTTTAAGCGTAACGAAAATTTTTATAATAATAATCAAGGCTATTGTATCGTTAAAAATTATTTCTTTATTTTGTACAAACAAAATAAATATATTGAAGAATATAAAAACATGAAAATTATACTTTAGAAGTAAATCTAGTATCAAAAATGTTCGATTCAGCACGACACAGTCCGACCGAAAATCGTTCGGATAACCGGCGATTCGGATTACCGAGGTTCAGATTAACGACTCTCTACTGTATATTACAATAAGGAATGCAGAACATAAAATATCTTCATTATTGCAGAGTCACAATTTTCATTTACAGCACTTCTTAGAGGCAATAGACATATTTGAAAGCATATGGGAGATGAAACTCTGACAATTACTATATTGATTGGTGTATGTCTCATACTACTTAGGTAATAATTAAAATAATTAGAGTGCTTTAAAATGGTAGCATTCTTTTTGAAATACCTTATAATTAACAATAAACATTTACAGTAAGACTCCGCTTAACACGGGGGATGCATTCCTAGACGACAAAGCACTAAGCAAAACAGCGTTAAACGAGGTCATTTTAACATAAAGAGGGAAATGGTGAACACGCGATCAAAAATATACATATTTTATTTTAATTTTAGGTTATTTTTATATTAATTTGCATAATAATATATGTTAAATAACACATTAACATATGCACACAGAAATGTAAAGTTCATTTTTTATGATGGTCTTGGCTCTTCTGAAATTCTTAAGATTGCATTCAAAACACCTCGTTTTGCTTTTGCACTTTTTTCAAAATCTGGATCATTTGTAACAATTTGATCAACGACTTCAATTATCATTACCAAGCTTTTACTATGGAAATCTGTAGAGAAATTTTTTGGGTTCTTCGTTTTCAGAATCTCTATTTTCCAGTTCTACACGAATATCCTGCTCGTACACATCTCCTAGTCATGCTATATCAATTAGGTTGACAATTTGGTCAACTTAATGATACAACAATAGGCTTTTCTCGTTGAGAATTCTTGGATACCTTCAGCCTTAACTTCTTCCATACTCTGTTCACGCATTTATCAGTTAATTCTTGCCAAGCCGAATTGATATTTCCTATGGCATCCATGATGTTATATTTTTTCCAAAATTGCACCAAACAAACATAGATTTAAAGAAAGTACACCTTTTTGCCACTTTTTTCTGATTGATTCGTTTTGTAAATAATCGTATAATGTACGAATCAATGAAATGCCGCAAAAATTAAAATCAGCGTAAATTTTGAGCTATTTTTTAGGCTTCGAGCAGACCGTGTTATATCAAATCAGCATTAAGCAGGGTCTTACTGTATAACAATTAAAAAGCATCAGGCTGTCATTTACTCTCTAATTGGAAACTGATAAATAATATATTATTATATAAACACAACTTACATTTATAATTAATTATGAATACTTAGGGTGGATCTGTAGATCGTAGAAGAATATGATTATCAATAATTTGAAAAAGTTCTGGAGGAGAGGGTATTCTGCCTGTTTCGAGTTTGGACCAAACTGGTACATCTGAAAATAAATATTTAAATTATACTAACTTTTTTCTACACAACATAAAATAACAGTCTGTTTCTTTTATTGATTGCTGTAATTAAACAACAAATAAAAGTTAACGTGTATTATATATAATAAACAAACTTTAAAACCTGATTGCTAAACAGTAGACTCTTGTTAATTCAAACTGGATGCTAGTCCCATCTGATTCCTTTTTAAATCAATACAAAATTCTCTGGATAATTAGAACTAGATTGTTAAAGTCATTTTATTTTTTTTTGTTCTGTAGCATTCAGAAATGATCTATCATTTCAAACTGTTTAATGCCATACTACTGATTTCAAATTAATGAGTCTACTGTATACTTGTATAATACAGTGTGTCCGTTAAGCCTAGAAGTAATGTTGATCTTTATTTATTCTTTTTCAGGTAAACTTCCCACCAAGAAGGAACAAATTCAAGTCATTTTAATGGTGGAGACCTGCAGTTAGTGAGAAAATGCCAGAGTTTAATAGGCTGTATTCAGACTTCCCACAGCTACTCACAGCAGCCTGGATGAGCCTGTTAAACATTTCAGTGGTTTCTTGCTGATTATGGGTTCTCAGTATAAAAATAATTTGAATTCATTTCTCCTTAGTGCTATGCTTTACCTGTAAAAAAAAAATAAACAAAAATCAACATAACTCATGTGGTTCTGGACAGTGACCAGTCAATTCTTTCCCAAGAAGTTGATCATTAGACAATTCTTCCCGACAGTTCATCCCCAAGTAGTTCTGCCTCAGAAAGTTTATTCAAAATTTTATTTAGAGGATTCTTCTCTCTAAAAGGTTTTTTCGAGAAGATTTTTCTACCAAATATTTTTCTCCAAAATATTATTTTCCTAAATAATCTTTCACAACATTATTTGTTTAATTATTCTTATTAATAAATTGTCATAAAATACCAAATACCATTAGAAATGACATCACAATGTCAAACTAGAGCATAAAATTAGATTCTGGGTTGAATCTGCCAGGTAGGATACAGCATCATCATATATACATTTTCAACTTATATAATAATACTAATAATAATAAAGTCAATGAAATGTAAAAAAAATTTATATATAAAGTTTTCCTTTGGCAAACTCTTGGTACAGTTTTGAATACTACTATTAAAAATGAATTTGTAATTATAAAACCAATGAAATGATTCATACTAACTTAAATGTTTTTTTTAACTCTATCCACCTTGTGGACAATAAGATAGCAAGTTCATTATGGATTTGACTAGGCCCATAATGGGGCACTGGATGGTGAGGGACAAAGCCTGACATATCCAGATGGACCGTCCCTGAAAAATTCCTTTTTCAAGTCATCTGAATTCAACTCGAGTCCTCCAGAGCAGTAGGCTGTCACCTTAACCTGACTATACGTATTACAACATTCTCTGGAAATAAGTTGTTTACATAATCATCTCTACAAAATATGTCTTAATTTGAAGTTGTATGCAGGAAGAATTATGCAGCCATAATTACCCAAAGAATAATGAAAACAATTGCCCAAAACAACATTATGGAAATTACTTTTAAAAAATGTGAGGAAAAATTGTCTGGAAAAGAACTGTTCAAGCTGAATGACTGGAGAAGAAATGTCAGAGGATGAACTGTCTGAAGATAAATTGTCCAGAGAAAGAATTTGAGAAAGATCTATCCAGGAAAAAACTGTCAAGGGTGAAGTGTCTACAGAAAAATTGACAGGAAACTGTTCTAGATCTATGGGACACACTGCATATTCTGCAATTATGCATATATGATGGTCCAGTATAATAATAAAATAGAATCCAATCTTTGAGCATGATAATAAATAAATATTTTAGAAAATCATGGAATTATTACCATTATCATAACAAAATAATGCACATGAGGTAAGGTTTCTGGGTATTTTTTAAAAACAATTTTAACAAAAACAAAAACTTAGTGAAGTTTACAATTACATCATCATAAACATTATTTTCATTTTCCTAATTTATTCTTTCCTTCTCTTTACATAATTACTTATAAAAAATAAATGCAAGCCATTTCAGACTTAGAATCGAGTTTCACTCTGAAATCCTTGTCTTAGGTTTAACATTTAAAAAAAATGACAATAAAAGAGTGAGAGTCCCAAGGCTGTACACAATCCATATATCATCTTATGTGTATAGATATTGCAACTACTGTGAGTTTACAATGTAATACAATACAGCATTGCTGCTCAAATATATGACCGTTCAAACCACCATTTAATATTTTAATTAAATGGTTATGGTATTTATTAATAAAGATTTACAAAAATTGCACGGGTAGTCAACTACTTTCATACTGACAGAGTATTGCAATCTACATGTGGAGTTGATTTTATTTTTATTGTCTATTTTTATTTACTTAATTTATTACGAATTTACTTGACCTTAACAACAAAACTGAAATTAGAATCATGTCTTTAGTGTGTTACATGTTCAATATACATTACTGTGTTCGGCTTGTGAGTCATCCCACTTGAAAGGTACTGTAAAATTCAACAATATCAACAAGGAGTTGGAGTATCTCAACCAATTGAATCCTTTATATGATTGTTTATACACTCTCTACATTTTAATAATAATAATTATATTATTATTAAAAAATATTGTCACAAATGTATGTGTATATATATATATATATTTAAATTTTGAAGAAGAAAATTAATGTCATTATAAGCATTATTTTCAATAAATTGTTAAATTATATTGAATTTTTCAAAATAATTTACCATTAAGTGCAATTTCAAAAGCTCCTGTGGAAACCAATTGACTTTCAAGTGCATTGGACAAAAAATATATCATCAAACATGCATGCATCTGTAAAATAAATTAGAAATTATGTAATTACTTATAATATGAAAAAAAAATCTATGTTAATACATACTTTGTTATCAGTCATCCAAACAATAAAATTGTGGAGTAGTCATTCCTAAAAAAGGAAAGGGAGTAATGCCCCCCAAAATTAAGGCAATGAATACAAGTTTAAATACATTAAGAAAATGAGCAAAACTCATTCGAAGAAAGGGAGGCGGATACGTGTCTCCCGAAACAGCTATGTCCGGATACTTTTCTTGAAGTATGGAGGCATACTGTTCAAAGACACGACGATAACCTCATGAATAACTGAAAAATAGTAATAATAACAATAAATCTCAAATTACATTAATTCATATAAATTATTTAAATTTAAAAATTAATTTTTCAATAAGGTTAAGATTAAAATTTATAACGCTCACACACATTATTTCAATTATGTAGCTTTGTAATAAATATTACAGCAAAAATTAATAATATACTTTCACATACAACATTCAAAACAATGTACACTAAACTGGAATATATTCGTATGGTAAAGAGAAATCTTCGACTTACATTTTATGCATTATACAAATATTGAACATAAAGTGACATTTACTTCTTAAAAAAAGAATTATTTTGATAAGAATTTCGGCTATATATTAAATACAGGTATATCTCGCCTTATTTTGGTAATTGGTTCCAGGAGAGGCGACTTACGTCGAAAAATGACTTACGGTTAAGTCAAATTTACTTGTCACTAGGCTAAACTACCATTCCTAGTTCTGTATTTTATTTATAAATGCATTTTTAATAATATATGGTTAATAAGAATCTATTTTAAGCTTACAAAGAAATAATTTTAGTTTTTAATATAGTAAAGTAAAAAAAGTAATCTAAATTTACGAATAGATGTACTGTACATACATACTTATAAATGTACATGTTTACAATTTGGTGATGTTTACAGTACATCACGGATTCTTTATTTGTAAATGTGGTTTACTCTAACACATTATGAAACAAGTAAAACAGCAAGGCTGTATTTGGGACAAGACTATGTCTTGGAGACTCACTACTAAGCGGTATCACTTCGATGCTCACGGCGAGTCTCGTTCTCATTCTCCAATCATCTTTGGTATCGCTGGTTTTGAGTGTGATCATTCAAACTTCGCCAGCCACATCTTCTATGATGCATTTTCATTGAAATTAACCTATCGAATGTTGAAATTTCTCTCCATTGCATGATGCCCCAGGTTGAATTTTTATCAATGCGAAAATTTCCCGTTTTTGAAAAAATAATGGTGGCTATTGTATCGTTCGAAATTATTTTTTTATTTTGCACAAACAAAATATATATATTATATTAATAAATGTAGAAAGAAAAAAATAATTCTATTTCAGAAGTTAGTTTTAATATAAAATTATAACAATGCACCATCTAGTTTCAAAAAGTTCCGATGATGAAACGATGAGATATCTCTGGTCAATTGGTCAAGGTTAGCATGTGACGACCAGAAATATGTGGGGAATAACATAGGACAGGTAAATGGTTTTTTCAAAGATTCGTCAAAATTCGTTTTCACAATATTCGTATTTCCAACTTACCAATCAGCAACGCATGCTCAAATCTTGCACTACTGCCTGTTTGTAGAGTGTCACCATGTTGTATTTTATTGTGTTTCGGTTCTCGGTCCCCTGACTACCTACAAGTCTGGTTTTTTTTTATGCGTGCATGATTTGGGCACCTAATATTCAGTGCCAAATTTCAACTCATGACATGTACTCCTTCATACCTCTAAGCTGATAAGACAGCAGGCAGTATGATTTTATAAACAAGGGAGTGCGACTGATGTGACATCATTTTGAACAAGGGTTTGAAAAATGTGACAAGGGGAAGGGAAGGTTTGAATTCACAAAAAACAGTATGACATTTATCAACCCCTCATTTGTTAAATCAAATTTTATGTAAACTCTCACACAGGCAATCAATAAATTAGTGTACTTTTTCACTACAGTATAAATTTGAATTGCCAGCTAATTACAAGTTTCCAAATCATCCACCTTCTTATTTGGTTTTCCTTTATTGCCTTTTTACATAAAAAGGCAATAAAGGAATTTTTTGGAACCTGTAAAGCTGTGAGGCAGTCTACCGTCAATTTTTTCGGATTAAAGAGACAATTACCAGATCAACATATAATACGGCTACCATAGGAAATTCAAAAAGGAAATGCAGTTTCTTTCACTGATTATAATGAACAATTTGACTTAACAAATAAATAGCACAACTTATGATTCTTTGTACAGCTGTGTAGAGACAGCAACATGACTCCTTCCTCTTCTCCTCTCCAGTTTAATAGTTTACTTGATCCGGACTGGCAGTATGCCTGCCAGCTCCATACTCAGACTGCACTACATATTAGCTGAGTAGGGCTGCATTACATTATGCTTTGTAAGGCTGCATTTACACTGCTGACAACGACAACAAAAACTAATGTTTTTATCATTCATATTTGTAAAATGTTCACACTAGCCATCATTGTTGATGTTGATTTTCATCTTGGTTATTTGAAAGTTGCCTAAGATTTATCATTATCATAATGGTATTGGCCAATTAATGCGAACTTCCTGCAATTCCCTTCAAACAAGACGAACAGCCAATCTCGTGTAATGAAAAAAGATCTTGGCTCGTTGATATCGACAAATTAAAATTTTACTCTGCATATCCATTTTTAAAATGAAGACAAGTCCATCCAATCTAAAAGCGCAGAAATCCACAGAATATTACCAATTCTAATGTAAATTGCACACTAACATGAAGACTAATAAGTAACACAAATGCTTTTACAATGAACAAATATGACAAAAGACACACCACCATTATTGTTTAGGATTTGTAGTCATTGCTTAAAACCATCTTGGGAAACAAACAGTTAATATTGAAGAAAAAAATAAACTTAATAAAATTAAAAAGAAAAGTTAAAAATACATGACTTTCAGTTAAAACTCAAGCAAGAGGAATCTTAAACAAAGAATGGAAACTAAATCATTAAAAAAGCAGTCCTTAAAATAAAGGTCAGTCATAAATGCCATCACACATGAATGCAAAGCAAGTAAAACAAATAATTTTACATTATTTTACACACAAGTTTTTATGTAAGCATCTAAAAATATTAGAAGTTTGCTTTTATAAGTCAAAGTTGCTGCTATTTATTTGGCATTTCCAGGGATGCTTCATCTTCAAAACAAAAAAAATTAGCAATGAGTTGCTTAACTTTCCTGGCAACATTTGGGGTGCCATCTGTTATATTTTATTTAAAAACTTTTTACATATTTAATTATTATAAAATGGCAAAAAAAACTTATTTTTTGAGGGTAGGGATGGGTCTTATAAAAATATTGTAAATGCTAATAATGAGTAAAATAGTCATAAAGTCTAACCTTACTCAAGATATGACACAACCCCCTTTCTCTACCACCTCCAAAATTTAATAGCATCGATTCCCCAATATACAAACCTCCCTGCAAAATTCAGAAATTTTGGACAAAAAGCACAGGGGTTATTTAGCTTCAAAGGGGTTGAACAAAATTGTGCCCACACCAAGGGGACCCGTACATTGAGGCACTTGGGGCATGTGCCCCATTTGTCACCAGGTTGCCCTTTTCTTAATCTCCAAGAGAGCTCTAAGGTTTCATTTTGTTTTTAAATTACTCAATTTTTACTAATGACAAAATTAAAATTAAAATTATTATTAACCAAAAATTTGTTCTAGTGGGTGGGATTGTTTGGTCGAGTACCGAAGTACCACTGTATTTGATTAATGCAATTTTGGTACACGCAGTAGCATTGAGGGATTCATTAATTACATTAATCATAGAATACCTATATGTACTATACATATGATGTCTCTTTTTAATAGCTTGTGCTCTATATTATAGTCTATGAGTACCACTGTCCCTCCACACAAAAATATCCATACATACAGAAAAAAAAAAAAAAACCCCAAATTTTTTTTGCATTTCTTGATGTTTCAAGGTGTCGAGTCCAAAAACACAAAAATCTTTGACCAATTGCCATACTTTCCCTTTGTTACATGTAACAGCCTGGAAAGTAAAATTAGTTATGAAAAAGTTCTATGTTACAGAAAGAATTTTACATATGTAATTTGTACAATCTGTAACAAATCAACTACTGCCTAGCAATAGTTATGCATCCAGACTGAATAAACATTTGAAATATATTTATTCAGTCTGATTTATTCAGTCTCATTCTTAAATATATCTTGTTTGATTTTTCCGTTCTACCAGTAAAACCTGAGGATGGCTTTTATAAAAGTTGAAAACGTTTGCTTTTTATAATAAATGTTTTTGTTCTTTTAACTGGATTGTGGTTTTGAAGTGTTCGTATATTGGAAACATCCAGTTTAGGGTAGTGTCTACGCATCAAAATAAAATATTAAAAACAACAATGGAGACAGCACTAGAGTAAAATCATACTAGATAGTTTTTTTTATTACAGTCTCTCACAGTTTTTGCAATTGTGAGACAGAACTGAAAGAATCATATCATTGGGGACTAGACTTCAATTTTGGCTAAAACCTCAGCCATATCCTCTTCAAGCACACTAAATTTTTGGATCAACTATTCCTCTCAGTACTGATAAGCATTACTATGAAAGGTTCTGAAATAAAATTTTTGTACCTAATAATTTTAGTCTTGGCTGTCTAGATATTAATTCCTTTATTATTCTTATTGTGCATAACAATTGCACTAGTTTACTCAATGGTTTGGTGTTCTAATTGGTTCTTAATACTGAAACTAATTCTTATATCAATGTCAATGTCTAGTATTACCATAAATACTAATATTGTTGTCTTTGTGATTCTCAACTACCTGTACATTATTGTTATTCAATAAATTTCACAATGTATGTCGAAAATTCACCTTTAACATTTAGAATATAAATAGCTTTGATACAAATTGAAAATATTTCAAAAATTTTAGTCATAAAGTGGCCATCAAATAAATTCTATAGCTATTGATGAACAACAACTATGATATTGTCATACCAAGCAGACAAAATTTTATAGTGCAGCATAATCCTTAATACAACTTGAATCACAGAATATATCAAGCTTAATGTGTGTAATATTCCATGTTTAAATACAACTTTACATCCTACTTATAAACCCATAGTCACCAATTAGTTTTAATGGAGACCTGTTTTTCCTCCTTTTCTATCCATTGAAATTGTGATTATTTTGACTGCTACTTTTAATAAATTATAATTAATTTATAAATCCTACTATATATATATCCAAAATAAAGCAATATTTAATGTACAAGTGACATAATGGACAGGGGGACATTACAGTATTACAGCACTTTAATGCTAATCAAGATAAAATTTTTGGCTGTTTTAAACATAATGGAAGATATCAACGTGCAAACACTCAACAGTATCAAATGTACATATCAGTCCTAAAAACTTATAAGTCAAAAACAGTATTAACCCATGATCTTACATGGCAGTAATGATTTTCTGCACTTATTAGCTTTTTGCAGTAATTTTTTGCCAAATTGACTTACTTAGCTGTGCTTCCATGATATTCTCATGCTATGTGCTACCCATTTGACTGTAAAAAATGACCAAAAATTTTTTCTGCTTATCACAAGCTCTCGAAAAAACTACTGCAGAAATTTGTCTACTTGCACCTATTCTCATGTACAATCTTTTCTTTACATCAGGGATGGGCCGCATGCAGCCTGCATTAATATTTTTTGTGGCCCGTGTCGCATGAAATATAAATAAATATATCAATTTTCCAGCTTAAGAAAGTATGCAGCAAAAATTCAAACATTATTTTCTACAACTTATGTATGTGAATTGTTTTTTTGCAATGAATTTAGTAAAAATTAAAGCAAGAAACCGGCTAACAGATACATCGAAACTAATTTAAAACTAGCAGTGACTAATATTTAACCAAATATTTCCAATATATTACATTTACATCAGTTCCAGAAGCTAAATTAAGTATACCTATGCAAATTTATGATTATATATGAATAAATAATTGTGATTTACCGACATTTTTCTCTCTCTTTTCTTGTATGCGGCCTGTAAGTCTTGAAATGCTGCCCTTACATAGAAAAAGGTTGCCCATCCCTGCTTTACATGATGGCATGTGTAAGGTGGTTTTCCATTCTGATGTGCTTTTCAATGCTGTCATTCTTGGAGGCTTATCAAGAGGGAGTCATGATGTCACAAATGCTTGTCAAATATGCATGCATGATACGAAAGTCTGCAAACCTTGAATGCTTGTCTTCATAAGAGAAACTATGACCTTCAACATCTAGAATTTTTGTAACTTTGTGCAACCGAAAAGTACAGAAAAATCATTTCCTGGTCTTTCCGAAAACACCTCAATGAACTCATTTCACATTAGTTTCCATGCTATTGCAAAGTCATGTGGGAGAACGGTTAAAGACATTGTTCTGTAAACAAACAATAACTCAAACTAAATAATGTATGACATTGAAATTTGGCATATGCAGAGAAGACATAACAGATTTTTCTGAATCATCAAATTCAAGAAACGTCAATTACATGCAGTGAATTATATGTTTAAAAATCAGCTGAAAATTGCCACCTTACACATACAACCACGCTTAATGGAAACTACACTTAATCACAGATTAAATAAATTCTACACTATACTAAATTGTATACTTTTCCATAATTATTAATTGAAATATGTAGTTTAACATTGCATGATTTACCAGAACTAAATGATTAAAAAGTGTTCTATTTGCATTGTAAAGATTTATTGTACTGTACAATTTTACGCTCAATAATAAACAAACTTTGCAAATAATATCTCTATCCCTCAATTTAATTAATGTAAGTTGGGCAAATAATCCAAATTAATTAGAAACTGAATAAAAAATTCAGCTCTGTGAATGTTTTTTTACAAACTTTCGAAACAATATTTTGTCATAAAAATCATAAATGACAAACAACTAAAAGATAGCAAGGTACAACCTTTTAAATAATAAAAATCAAAATAATTTGTTGAGAATAAGTTAGAATCCTGCAAAGTCTAAATTCTATCATGGTAACGGCACATTCATATTGCATGATTTACACTTAAGTAATATTTATGGCTCGTAAGATCCCATATTATCCTATTCTCACTGGGCTGCAATTTGAAAAAATGGCAGACCTATAAATTCCCCGTTGTCCATCTGTCTTTCCTTAATCTCAAGAATGGTGTTAGATAAATGAAACAACATTACAACTCGATACATTATAAACTACAAGCCAACCAATGCCGTACGTTACTGGGCTAGATATCGGCTATAATACTAATAAACTATGAAATAAATTGGTACTAGAGGAAGACACTAGGTTCCATCTCATAATAAATTTAATAATTATGTTGTTGTTTGTTTATATATATATGCCTTACTGGGGTTCGCGATGGCCAGTCGAGTGCCTTAAGATAAATGAAATTCAAAATCGGATACGAGATAAAGAGCATATATTTTAAATTAAGTAAATTAAAAGTTGCAGCCTGGTATTGTGACGATGCCACAATAAAATAAATGCTCGTTTTTATTTTATTCTTTCATAGAGATTTGAAATATTTTGAAACAAACACCTCTCTCAAAGTTTTGCAAATTAAATTTAGACAACGAAGAAGTTAAACTTATTTATTCTATAAAATTTGTAAAAAATTATTATTAAATATCTTTATAAGTTTATTATAATCAATACTGGCAATTTTATTATCAATATTGATTATGATACACTTGTAAAGAGAATTGACAATAAAATTGTCATTATTGATTTTTTACAGAGTGATTTATAAGCTTCTCTAACTATGAATCAATTTTGATCATCTGTCATTGATTCAATCATTATGATCTTTCCTTCTTAACATATACCGTACCTCTTACTCCTATTATGTGAAAGGTATAGACAGTTCAATTTCCATTCTGATTGACATTAGAGATGTTAGCTCCTATAAAACAACTGAACAAATTCAGAATGGATTATACTATTTAAATTTAATTCCCATCGGAAAATTTAATCAGTGTGTCTTAATCCAGCTTATTTTGCACAAACTTAGAACAAATCATATTCATTACTCCTACAATACAATTAATTATGCATATATTTAACATAATTTTATCCCTAGAGTAAAACTTTTAGTTAAAAGTTGACATATTTTGCTATTGATTGAAATTAAAAATTTTTTTATTAACTTAGTAATATTAATTGACGTGTCTTTTTTCAGAATGTTTGCAGTATTGATTTGGAACGATGCCCAAACTTTTCAAATGGCAGACAAAATTGCATACAAGTTATAGGGAATGGTCCATATTTTTGTACATCCCACATAATAAAAATAGACTTATTTCTGTCATTTATAAGTAAAATGATATTTTAAATATATTCGCAGGTCACATTAACATGTACTGTACCTTGCGTCAGATTTGGCCAGGGAGCTGATTTTAGTGATTTTTACTTTCAGGTGGTTTAATACTATAATATTTGGAAGTATTAACAACTGTATAAATTTTGATTTATACTCTTTTATATTCAAGATAGCAAACTAAAATATTTATTGATATTTTTAACTTTTAGATCAATATCTTCAGTGAACTCAAAGAGTATACAAATTGCCTCATAAGTCTGGACTCAACTTCTTTGACAAGATGTGTACCTGAAATGTTAGTGAAGTATTTTTAAGCTTTTTGAACAAAGTATGAGAATTTCCGATATATTTCTGCATGATGGTGCCCATGTGAATTATGTGCTGACGGTATGACATTATCTTGACACAGTTTCTGCAACATTGATTTGGACACCACGAGCATATGGAGTGGCCTCCTAGGAGCCAAAAACTCTTGCTACTAGATTTGTGCTTTCACTATGACTTTTATTTGTGAAGCCATCTAAAGGTCGTGGTGTGTGGTGAAATTCTCAGCATTCAACATCTTAAAGAACACATTGTGCAAGCCTGCAGCAAACTTTGCCAGATGTGATCCTTGAAATGGCTATTTTGTCTTTACCAGTGTATGTTGCAGTCACTTTGAGCAGATTCTGTAATTGTGTTTCTTCTCAGGTGGATCTCATAAATCTGGATCCACCTGAGAAAAAAGATATTAAATTGATATTGAATACAAAGCTTACATGAGCAATAAATGGTAACAAATTGTGAACAGAATCCTGGTCAGGATCTTCTGACACCACCTGTGGATTATGATCCACAGGAACAGTTTCTGACATGCACACAAATGGTTGTATTTGGTGCATGTCACAGTAATTGAATGGAAAAGGGACTTGTGAAGCAATAACCTGAAAGTGATTCACTCTGCTACCAGTTAAAATTAACACTACTGAGATTTATTTAAATGTAAAGACTACTTGCTAAATTTTACATAATACAGCATAAGACTGATAAATATAACAAAATATAAACCATTTACAATTAAGCCTATCCTAACACCTACTTTGAGTGTGTGTTTACAATTGAATTGCAGGGAGTAAATACCTTTGATTTTCATAGTTCTATGTTGAGGGATCTGTAGCAGTTCTATGTAAATCCATTTAATTTTTAAGTTTTTGTCCAAATTTGATGCTCAATCAACAAGATGGCAGATCATGAATGAGAGGAGAGGAATCTTTTGCAAGTTCTCGGGAAAGGAAGACCTTCTTAGGAACGGCCTTGGTTGGCGACAGCAGATGGATAAACTCCCCGACCAATGACAATGGACAAATTCTGTACAGGTGTCAAATGAACTCTGACCTTTCCTCACCTTTCCTTTTTATATGATTCCTCTTTCTCATGTATCTGGACATACCCAGATTTGGTAAAATTTGATAGAGAGTGAGATTGTATCCATTTTCCAATTTATTTTGTCAAACTTCCTTAAGTGTGTCAAACACAACGGATGATGTGTCATTTCAAAAAGAAGCATTATTGGAGATAAAATCTCGTGAACTTCTCTTTTGGCTTTCCAACAATTTAGCTTTTGTTAAATTTTATAATATTTGAATTAAATTAAAAATAATAGCCTGGAATCTCACAAAATAATTGCTATTACATTCCAAAATACTTGGCAACATATCTATAGAATAAATACAGACAAACTGTTAATTAATTGAGGAAACAAAAAAAGTTCCACTAATAAAAAAGTTCTTGATTTCCTCAATCAGCAGTTGGTCTGAATTATTAAAATAAATAAATACTATAAAATAAATAATCTATCAATACCTTTCACATATGAATATATTCAAACAATCCAAAAAATTCAAATCAAATAATTATCACAGGATTAAGCTATAATATGACTAATAAATAGTTATAAAAAGTAATTTGGTAATATATGAATAAGCAGAAACAAATAACTGTTATAAAAGTCTAATTTGGAAACAATACAGACAAACAGTTATAATCACCATTGTTGTCTTTATCAGTGGTAACAGATTTATATCAACACATCAGCTGAAGGGTTATCGCATGTTATCACACTTAAAATTCACAACTTTTGTAACATTTGTGTGTCGTAGAGACACAAAACAAAGTTATTTAACTGATCTTGTTTTATTGAAAACTGAACAAATTATTTCATTATTGCTATAGAATAAATAATATTTTCTTTTTCCACCAATCATTAACAGCAACCATATTTATTTCAATATATCTCAAAACTCTCATCACAAATAAATGTAATCTCTTGGAAATTAAGTTCATTCACTTTCTAAAACCTAAACCAGTTTGAAAATTAAGGTGTTTCTGATTAGATAAATCTAACACAGGTTGTTTGGCTAGATTTATGTCATAGCTTCTAGGTTTATAGCCTTTCATGAAGAATACTTTGTTTATAATCTAATCTGCTAATAGATAAACAATTATTAATCTATTAATTTCTTTTGTGAAAAAGCTGGTAGCAAACTACAACTTGCAAACCACATACGGCTCTTCTAGACATCATCTCCCCTATATTGAATCCTTGCCCCTAATATAAATAAATATAAAATATCATTTCAATATTAAGGATTGGTGGTACCCGTGTGCAGATGCTATACACTTGATTCTAATCGGTATTCTATGTATTCTAATATGTAATATATGAATAGCATCTAATATGCTATTCTTCCTTTTTCTACTTTGATGGTCAAACTTAGGCCGCGACTCCACTAGCCGTAAAAGGGCCGTAAAACCCCTCACCGTAAAAGCTTTTAATCACGTGACCATGATATTTTACGCCTGAGCAGGTCGTAAAACCAACGTAAAAGCGAGTTGAACACTGCTCAACTCGCTTTTACGTTGGTTTTACAACCTGCTCGGCGTAAAAGCTTTTACAATGAGGGGTTTTACGGCCCTTTTACGGCTAGTGGAGTCGCGGCCTTACATCCAAAAAAGAGGGGTACCAATGGGTAGCCCCATCTCAGGAGATCTGTGTGAACTCGTTTTACAACAGTTAGAAGAAAGAGTTGTATTAAGATTACAAGACAATATCCTTAACTATACACGGTATGTAGATGATATTTTGATTATATGGAGAACCAAACCTGATACAGGGGAGGTGTTAGAAATTTTTAACAACAACGCATACGGGCTAATACTAGAATTAGATCAGGAGAGTAGTACTGAAGTTAATTACTTAGATGTCAAGATTAGGGTGACGAATAAAAATATAACTAATAATATTTACCGCAAACCAACATACTGTCCGCACTTCATACCTGCTAACTCAGCAGACCCGTGGCCCTTTAAAATAGCAGCATTCCGGGCCCTAGTCTCAAGGGCTTACTCCCATTGCTCTGAGATGCCTGATATCTACAGCAAACTGAAACGAATCAAGTGTATATCATTTCATTATAGGATGCAGCTCTTGTGTATTGTATTTCTGATGTGTGGCTTTTATTGTGACAAGGTTTTTATCACCCCTGCTAAACAACTCAATTGTTTCTATTAAGGTAAGAAAATCTTAAGACAAGAGGATGTGAAAACACAACAAAAGTTATTTTAATTAAATAAAAACTGAGGCAGGAAAACACTCATTTTAGCTCATGTCACAAATTTTGGATTAGTGTTATAAAATACAGAATGAATCAGATATCAAATATATTATGGATATATTTATGTAACTAGTTTATTTATTTATATTTATGTAATTGTAATTTAGATAAATATATCTATAACTGGTTTGTTAATAATATATAAAAATCTTTCCTTAAATTATAATAATCACAAATATATCACACAAACAACCTTTTCATTTTCCATTATTTAATGCTTGGACAAACTTTAAAAATTGCTTTACAGATCAACTTTAAGCTTATATATACATTAATGTATTTTTTGTTCTATTTCTGGAACATTTGAATATCCAAAATAGGTTAACAATTTTTAAACTATATTTTTAAATTATTTTCCAGTTTAGATTTCATTTTTTATATACAATAATTACATCAGCTAATCCTAAACTCTATATTTAATCAAAAATCTGAATCTACAGTCTAAAGGGGAGGGGAAAAAACACAAAATACCAGCTTGATGAACAACAAATTGCTTCAGGAAAACATTTAGATTACATCAATTCAAAAAATTTAAATCTAAGCAGGTTAACAATATAAATTAACAGCCTTAAGCTAAAACTTTCAGTCCTATATAATCAATGAACTGGGTCTAACAAATGAATCTCAGATCGGCATTTTCAATAATCAAAATTTAACAATTTTAATGTTTCATCACACATCACTAAGGCAATTGACTTATTAACAGGAGAAGAAAATATTAAAATTTAGGTCGTGGTGATCTTCTCAACATTGTTTCTATAAATAAAACAAAGCAGAAGTACTGCTACAACTATCAAAGGAATCAAATTTATTCAAGGATTAAATGTTTTTCAAGGCTGTGTTGTCTCATCATCTCTTGCACATTGTTTTGAGTCAAACAAAAACGGTTTTCAGTGGCTGTTTGAACAATTATACAAAATTCAAACACCAAGTATTTGTATTTCCTAAAATTTATGACAAAACGAATCCCAAAAAGTGTCTAATCATCAGGCTCCTTTACCAGTTACGGCATTACTTAAGGTTCGTACCATTCTCTTTTCTGGGGTAATTCGAAACCGTCACGAATATTTTAAAGCATTTTTGCAACCAATTTCATATTTACTACATACAATTATTTTATATGAGGAAGAAATAATTGGATTTTAATTACACCGAAGGCCACTTCGAATACTGTAAGCCAATCTAAGCTAAACTGTATGTCGTTGCAGGAATTCACAGAGGAAAACTTTCAAATTTTTTAAACTAAAGATAATTGCCGATTCACTATAATTAAACCGTAGTCTATTCATCATTTATTTTAGTTTAATCACCGTCATCATTACACGTAAAAGAAACTAGAAAGGATATAGAATACCGATGCAGTACAGAGCATATTAAAAATGATAAAACTGACCTTATTAACTCGCAAAATAAAACATACGATAAACTGAAACATAAACATTAACGATTAACTGATATTTTATCAATGAGATTACATTATTCTTCAACCAAAATTCATATTTAATTTCGAATCGAAGCAATTTTCAGCATTTTATCATAAAACACGAGTAATTATGAATACTTTATGAGTATTCCTACTATTATTTAATTAATTTTCAATGTAAATTAACATAAATACGGTAAAACCTGTGTAATCCGGACCGCACCGTACCGGCTTACACAGGTTTCTCTTATTAACGCCCACGTTCGGACGTATTTTTCCCGTTTAGTCGGGTTCCGTTCTGCACAGGTTTTGCCGTATATAACGATTAAAGACACGTTTAAATTGGACTTACCAATACAAAAATCTTAATGATGGACCCGCGAAATTCTGTCTAAATTTTGTTGTTGGTATTTCTTTATTTTGAACGGTCTGATCACCTTTATAGAAAAAATCTTTCGCGCTCAACGCTAAAAACAAGCAAAATAGACTTGCATAGATTAACTTAGACATATTTTCGGCCATTTTATCGAAATCATTCGTATACTAATCGTCACTACTTCCTCTTCGATTTCATCATAAAACTAATGTTGAAATTTGTTTCGGAGTAAGTGTTGCCAACTCCAATATTCAATTCATTATCGATAAAAGAAATTAATAAATAGAATAATATTAATTTTATATTTTCGTTTATTAAATAAATTGCATTATTTTTAATTATGATAATTGCCAATTAATATAAAAAATGATGTCGATTAATTTTTTAACCATTTGATTTTCTGTATATACATTCTATCTTCTTGCTTAGAATAAAAATGGAGTCTGTTCATTGTATATGTAGGTGACAGGAAATAGTTCTGTTTCATAGTTGAGGTAGAAGTAGAACATAATATACTGTATATAGAGTATTAGACGGATGTCATGACCCGTTCCTCGCCTCATTGTGGGTCTGGCCTGACCTATAATGGTCTTGCTAAAAGAGCCCTCTTAGTGCCCACAGGGCGATAAGAATAAAAAAAAAAAAGTGGAGCAAAATCAGCATAACACTATGAGAATTGATAATGGCAAAAATTTCTCGGAAGTTAATATCACAACTTTAGCATTAGTCCGCTCTTCGGAACCCATGTTCGAATCCTAAGTCAGGCACCTCAGAAAATTTTCACAGCAAAGGCGTAGCCACCGTGGAGAAGTTGGAGCAATTTGCTCCAGGCGCACGAATCGCGAGGGAGCCAAGTTAGAAAGGGCGAAATAAAAACTTATAAAAACATATGTAAAAAATGTTTGCATTTAATAATTAATCAATTAACTATTAGATTTAAATTCGTTCGACAATTATGTACGCTTTTAAGTGCTTATTACCCGCATATCTTGTCGCGTCATCTGATTAAAATATTCCGGAAGGATCAGAATTGTTACAATCGGCATATCCCTCCGACATTTCGCCTAGTTTTTGACCTCAACTGCTTCGATTCAAAATGTGTTTTTATACTCGGGTAAAAGAAATTACTTCTAAACGCGAAGTTGCCGAACTTTACTTTTTCACACCGCAGCCTCAAGTAGGTTCTCCGACATGCGGCACACCTCATTTTCTTTTTAACTTTACCGCGACGCCAGTGATAGCAGAACGAAATTTATCAAAATTTATTTAATTAAAGTGCAACATGTCACAACACCGTCTTAGCACTTGCTATTATATCAATTGAAAAAACAATAGTTTGTCAACTTGATCTGGAGAAAGTGATTGACCGATTTGCAAACGAAAAGGCGAGAAAGCAACAATCTCGAAGTTTTTTTTATGAATTATCATGTACTAGTAGCCCGGTACGCCCCTAGTGTGCGTTCTAGCGGCAGCGGTGTCATTCCGTGGTATAAATAATAAATTCATATTACAAATAAAAATAATAATATACTGAATTTCTCATGGCGTACCCTTTTTTTTTTTTTTTTTAACTCTTTCCTAAGAGGGCCTCTTTTAGAAGGTCCATTATGAATTCGGCCAGGCCCACAATGGGGCGACCGGGTGGTGAGGGACGGGGCCCGACATATCCGAACGGACCACCCCCCGAAAAATTCCTGGGGATTATTCGACCCGTTCGGATTTGATCCCGGGTCCCCCAGAGCGGTAGGCTGCCACCTTGACCGCTCGGCCATCCGGCCGTCCCATGGCGTACCCTACTAAAACGCAGTCAAAATCGCAAAAAAACCCGCATCTAAAATAGTACAGTAGAAAGCCGAGTTCTTCAGGGTAATCCTTAACCCTCTTCCCCGTGGGGGGAATTTTAAAAAATCCTTTCTTAATGTGCATTTTCATGGCATACCCTACTAAAACGCAGTCAAAAATGCAAAAAAGCCGCATTTATTGTTATTTTAATATTGTTACGCAAAAAACTGAATTTATTGTTAATTTAACTCTAACGTTCGACAACTAAGAATATGTTTTATTTTTTATTGCCGCCGCCATTTTGAAATGAATACCTCGTTAGAAATTGAAAAGTTGATTTTTTTATATTTTTTGTGAAAATTTTTTAGCGTAACATTGCCTCACGTGAAAAACGAAATATTTTTAATCGTAACGTTCGACAGATTAGAATTTGTTATAGTATTAATAGCCGCCGCCATCTTCATAACGGAAGTTTTCTAGAATTTTTTTTATTATAATATAATATTATAAATAAAGTTGAAATAGATATTTCTATTGTTTGCCTTCTGTTTAATATATTTTTATGAATCTATTTATTAATTTTTTATATAGAAATAAATAGAATTGTTACATGTGCAACAGAAAGTTTTTAAATAAATTAAGTTATTATCTCCTGCAAGTACTTTAAAGAGTTTACTTTATATTGCATGTAAAAAGCCCTTTCTTAATTGTTCCGACATTGCAAAATAAGCTTAAAAAATAAAAATCATTAAAACGAAAATACATTAAAAATATGCATTGAATTAAAAATAATCAGGTATTTTTACCAAATCGGCTTGATCGGCCGCAAAACGCAACAATATCGGCAACAATACATATTTTCATTGTTTCATTTTCTTTGTTGTAAGTGGGCGATTTTCGAATGAGAAAGAGACTTTTGCGATTTATCGCTTCATTTCTTGAGAATAATTGCTTCGGATGTAAATGTGAGTAATATTTTGGCAAATTACATAATATACAATACAAATATTTTGATAAAAATAGAATTATCGATCTAGAAATTTATCATTGAGTAATCATAAGGTCCTTCAAGTTGAGTAAGAGCACAGAACTAGAATAAAAATATCCATTTATAGATAAATTTCAATATTTTAAAGTGATCTGTAATATTCCAAAATCGTTTAATATATTTTGCTTTATTATTATTTTTATTTATTATCAAGGCGACTTGGATTTATTCAAAATTTTTTTGTAGTTGTCGTCTGTGTATATTCTCATGATGAGTCTTACTGTCAAATCTGCATTAACTATTCTTATGGATCAACTTTCAATAGTTTCTTTTATTTAAATGTTTCTTCTGAGCTTTACCTTTTAAATTTGGTTTCATTAATAAATGTGTTTGGGAAAGATCCACCGTGTAACAAAGCTTTAGTTACACCGCTGCAACTCGAACGCCCTCTTGCGGCGTCCCAAACTAATAGTATTGTTTATATTTCCTTGTGTTTTACAGCTTGTAGCAATTATGCACGAACCTCTCGTGAACATGAATATTTGAAAATAATTTTTAAATAAAATTAATATAAACATAATAGTATAATAGAAACGAAAAAAAATTAAATAAAAAAGGATTCCACTCAGGGAATCGAACCCACAACGTTGAGGTCTGGTACCTCAAGTGGGACCAGCGCGCTCCTACGAGCCACCTGCCGTTCTCGAAAAAGTGGCAGTTTGAGCCTTATAAGTGATTGTCCGATTTCCAACTTTTAGTTTTGGCGGTTGCATTTCATACTTGGCGCATGTCAGTCGTTAAGGATGCAATGTACTCTAATCGAGTTTGAACAAAATTAATGACCTCTACGTCAAACCTCCTTACATATCATTTATAAAAATTTTTTCTTAATATTACTTCTGTTTCTTAAGCAGTTGCTTGATAGTATACTAAGCGACACACCTTAATGTGTAGCTTGAAAACTGCTATACTACCGCTTTTTAAACTCATATTGTGGCCATTGTAACGTGTGTTGCTGCTTCCGATGTTTTGTAGCACAAACTTTTTGTACATCGTTTTTGCTGAAAAGTTATTTTTTTCGCTATTTTGATATTTCTTGTGAAAATTTCTGTAGCGTAACGTAAGGAACGAAATATTCTTAACCGTAACGTTCGACAGATAAAAATTTTTTATACTTTTAATTGCCGCCGCCATTTAAAAATGAAAAGCTCGCGAAAAATTGAAAGTTATTTTTTTTTATTTTGATGTTTCTTGTACAAATGTTTCAGCGTAACATTGCGTCACGTAAGAAACGAAACATTCTTAATTGTAACGTTTGACATTTTTTTTATAATTTCACTGGCTGCCGCCATCTTGAAATTGATAGTTCGCTAAAACTTAAAAGTTATGTATCATTATATATCGATTATTTTTGTAAAAATTTAATTAGCAAAACATTGCGTAGCGTAAGAAACAAATATTTTTAATCGTAACGTTCGACAAATTAGAATTTGTTATACAGAAGACCCCTGTATAACACAAGTTGATATAACACGGATTCGTATATCACGGCGAAAAAATTGCGATCGTATTCGGATAACACGCTAAAGAAACTCGTATAACACGGCTAAATGGCATCGCCGACTCGTGTCGCGACAAAATTAGTCGAATCTGGTCCAATAGTACACATAGCACAAATTCTTGAGTTTAAAGACAGAAAACATCATAACGTATACAGTGGTGCCTCATATAACGTACTTAATCCGTTCCAGGTGCACGTCCGTTAAGTGAAACGTCCGTTATACGAAACGCATTTTCCCATAGAAATACATGTTAAAACATCTAATTCGTTCCGCAGCATAAAATAACCGTACTGTATCATAAAAAAATGAACATGGGGTGCGTTCTTTTATTCCTCCGCGTAACTCTGCGCGAGCGACATCCGTTTAAAAATTCCTGCGGAACGCGTTCCTAAATTCTGGTGGGGAGTGCGCGCCGTCGAACGGCAAAAACGGCCGCTTGTAGCAGTAGTTTACGGTAAAAAGCTACATGGCGTCTTCCGTGTCTCAGATAGTTTCGTTTCCGGGTCCATTATGTAGTTTTATGAATGAAAATTTAAAAATTGTGAAAGCGCAAGTTAGTGCACGCGGTGATGTAAGTGTCTTTACGAATTTTTTTCGAATGGTAGCCGGCATTCTAATTTTTTTCGTGGCTATTTTGAATGCTCTTTCAACAAATAATCCATTTTATAGTTAAATTTTACAATTGGGACTCTTCTTTTGCCTTTAAAAGCTCATATTTTAGAATTATAGATTCCTCCATCACGATACTATCGATAATGCGAGCGCTGCCATCTTTCTTTCACCGTCGTTCCTAAATGCCTACAAACAGCAGCGCACTCCCGTAGTAGCGGAGACGCAGAGCTCCGCTACTACGTCTCCGGTTACGTTTGTTTAGTATGTTAAGAAAACACTAACGCACCCATGGAGCAGTCGCCAATTATGCCGGAAAGTCCGTTGTTCGCAGCCAGTCCGTTTCTCGAGTCACGTAACGGCCAAACAGAAAGTCCGTTGTTCGCAGCCAGTCCGTTGCTCGAGTTACGTAACGGCCAAACAGAAAGTCCGTTGTTCGCAGCGTCCGTTATTCGAGGCGTACGTTATACAAGG